>NC_057799.1:514723147-514731142 GCF_018294505.1 Triticum aestivum
GGCGGTGAGGCGAAAACGGAGGGGGGGTATTTATGAGGGGGGTGTGAGGCGGCTTGGGGAAGGGGCATCCGAGGCGGCGGCGGCTCCCGTGCTCCCGGCGGACTCCGGCGGCGGCTCGGCGTGCGGGAGGAGGAGAGGTGACGGGGCGGGCCGTCGGCTTGGGCTCGGCCCAGCCGGCGCGGGCGCGTTTGTTTTTTTTAATAAGTTCCGCAGAAAATATTGCGTAGAAAAATAAATAAAAATCAGAAAAATATGAACTAAATTTTCCCCGTCTTGTTAGAAAATCTAGAATAGGGTGAACATTTTTAAAATCAAAAATATATATTTTGAAAACATGCATATTTTTAAATGCAATAAAAATTGCAAATAAAATCCAATAAATTCCAAATAATGATTTTAACATTTTTCCTCCAGTATTTCAAATGTTTTGGAGAAGTCATATTTTCTCCTCTCGTTTATTTATAAATTGAAATATTTTTCCGGAGAGAAATAATTAAAACCACAATCCTCGTTTGAAAATCAAATTTGTAAATTTGAGAAAATCCCCAACTCTCTCCGAGGGTCCTTGAGTTGCGTAGGATTTATCGAGGATTTGTCACAATGCAATAAAACATGATATGCAATGATGATCTATGTATAACATTCCAAATTGAAAATTTGGGATGTTACAAACCTACCCCCCTTAAGAGGAATCTCGCCCTCGAGATTCGGGTTGGCTAAAAAACAGGTGGGAGTGATTTTTCCGTAGATCTTCCTCTCCCTCCCAGGTGGCCTCATCTTCCGTGTGGTGACTCCACTGAACTTTGCAAAACTTGATAACCTTGCTGCGGGTAACTCGGCTGGCATACTCGAGAATCTTAACTGGTTTCTCCTCATAGGTCAAATCACTTTCCAACTGAATCGCTTCCAGTGGCACAGTATCTCTCAGCGGTATCTCAGCCATCTCTGCATGGCACTTCTTCAACTGTG
Organism: Triticum aestivum; assembly: GCF_018294505.1. NCBI lineage: Eukaryota > Viridiplantae > Streptophyta > Magnoliopsida > Poales > Poaceae > Triticum > Triticum aestivum. The sequence goes on from NC_057799.1 coordinate 514,724,117, forward strand.
AAAGGTGAAATACATCATGTACTTCAGACAATCCTTCGGGCAATTCCAACTTGTAGGCAACTTCTCCCATACGTTCCAACACTCTGTATGGTCCGATAAAACGGGGCGCTAACTTTCCCTTAACTCCAAAGCGCTTCACTCCTCGAAGATATACTCGGTCTCCGACTTCGTGAACTGTCTCCTTGCGTTTAGAATCCGCATAACTCTTCTGCCTGGACTGGGCTACCTTGAGCCTATCACGAATCAGCCTTACTTTCTGTTCAGACTCCTTAATCAAATCCGGTCCAAACAACTGACGGTCTCCAACTTCGTCCCATAACAACGGTGTTCTACACCTCCTTCCGTATAAAGCTTCGAAAGGGGCCATCTTCAAACTGGTTTGATAACTGTTGTTATATGAAAACTCCGCATATGGCAAATTGTCGTCCCAACTAGATCCATAATCTAGTGCGCAAGCTCTCAACATGTCCTCCAAAATCTGGTTGACTCTCTCGGTCTGTCCATCTGTCTGTGGGTGAAATGCTGTAGTAAACTCCAGCCTGGTTCCCAATGTTTCATGTAGCTGCTTCCAAAACTTCGAGGTAAATTGGGTTCCTCTGTCTGATACAATGGTCCTCGGAACTCCATGCAAACATACTATCCTGGTCATGTATATCTTAGCCAACTTAGCACTGGTGTAAGTGGTCTTTACTGGAATGAAATGAGTCACTTTCGTCAATCGATCAACTACAACCCATATCGAGTCATAGCCTGAACAAGTCCGGGGTAATCCTGTGATAAAATCCATGCCTATTTTATCCCACTTCCATTCGGGTATCGGCAACGGTTGTAGCAATCCTGCTGGCTTCTGATGCTCTGCCTTCACTCTCTGACATACATCACAAACTGCTACATACTCCGCAATATCCTTCTTCATTCCGGTCCACCAGAAATTATTCTTCAAATCCAAATACATCTTGGTATTCCCTGGGTGAATCGAGTACGGTGAATCATGGGCTTCTTGCAAAATCAACTTCCTGATATCCGGATCATTTGGCACATATACACGGTCCTCAAACCATAAGGTATCGTGCTCATCCTCACGAAATCCCTTGGCTTTTCCTTTGCTCATCTTCTCCTTTATCTCTTTAATCTCCTTGTCTGTCTTCTGAGCTTCTCTGATCCTGTCCATCAAGGTAGACTGAATCTCCAATGTCGCTAAATAGCCTCTTGGGACTATCTCCAAACGTAGCTCACGAAGGTCCTCGACTAACTCCTGAGGTAACTCTCCTGTCATGAGGGTGTTGACATGACTCTTGCGGCTCAACGCGTCTGCTACTACGTTAGCCTTTCCAGGGTGATAATGCAATCTCATATCATAGTCTTTAATAACCTCCAACCATCTCCTCTGTCTGAGGTTTAACTCCTTCTGCGTGAAAATGTACTTCAAACTCTTGTGATCCGTGTACACCTCACAATGGTTTCCGATGAGAAAATGTCTCCATGTCTTCAATGCATGCACCACGGCTGCTAATTCCAAATCATGCGTAGCATAATTCTTCTCATGGGGCTTAAGTTGTCGTGAAGCATACGAAACAACTCTTCCTTCCTGCATAAGCACTGCTCCAAGTCCTCGACGAGAAGCGTCGCAATAAACTTCATAGTCCTTGCGTTGATCTGGCAGAATCAACACTGGTGAGGTAACCAATCGTTTCTTCAACTCTTGGAAACTAGCTTCACATTCCTCAGTCCAATTGAATTTGGTGTCCTTCTTCAATAGCTCAGTCATGGGCTTAGCAATCCTTGAGAAATTCTCGATGAATCTCCGGTAGTATCCTGCAAGTCCAAGAAAACTCCGGATTTCTCCAACTATCGTGGGTGATTCCCAACTTGTCACTGTGTCAACCTTGGCAGGGTCTACTGCTATTCCTTCTCCAGAAATAACATGTCCAAGGAATCCAACTTCCTTCAACCAAAACTCACATTTGCTGAACTTGGCATATAACTGATGTTCTCTGAGCTTCTCAAGTACCAATCGCAAATGCTCCTCATGCTCTTCCTCATCCTTGGAAAAGACTAGAATATCATCAATGAACACCACAACGAACTTATCCAAAAACTCCATAAATACTTTGTTCATCAGGTTCATGAAATAGGCCGGTGCGTTGGTCAGTCCAAATGACATAACAGTATACTCATACAATCCATATCTGGTGGTAAATGCCGTCTTGGGTATATCCTGCTCTCGAATCTTTAACTGATGGTATCCTGATCGTAGATCGATCTTGGAAAATACTTTAGCTCCTTGTAGGCGGTCAAACAAATCATTGATCATCGGCAGTGGGTACTTGTTTTTGATGGTCACTTCATTCAATCCTCGGTAATCAACAACCATCCTTAGTGATCCATCTTTCTTCTCTACTAGAAGTACTGGTGATCCCCAAGGTGACGAACTTGGGCGAATATAGCCTTTATCCAGTAACTCCTTGATCTGCTTCTTAATTTCTTCCAAATCCTTTGCGGGCATCCTGTACGGTCTCTTAGATATTGGCCCTGTGCCTGGCAAAAGTTCAATTAGGAACTCAATGTCTCTATCCGGTGGCATGCCTGGCAACTCTTCTGGAAATACATCCGGATAATCCTTCACCACTGGTACTTCCTCCTGTACAACTCCTGATAAGGAATTCACTTGAGTCCTCTTCGGCATATGTCGGGATACATACTTGATCCTTTTTCCTTCTGGGGTGGTAAGCAAAATCGTCTTGCTGGCACAATCGATGTTTCCTCCATACAACGATAGCCAATCCATTCCCAGAATCACATCCAAACCTTGCGATTCCAAAACAATGAGGTCTGAGGGGAAAACATGCCTACCAATGGCCAATGGTATCTGAAAACATCCTTGGGTGGCCATATACTCTGCTCCTGGCGAGGTTACTAACATAGGGGTTTTGAGAACTTGGGTGGACATCTTAAACTTGTTTACGAATCCCCTTGATATGTGTGAATGCGATGCACCAGTATCGAAAAGAACAGTTGCAGTAAATGACTTAACCAAAAACTTACCTATTACTGCATCAGGCTGAGCTTCAATCTCCTCCACGCTCACGTGGTTCACATGTCCTTTGTTGAACGAGTTCAGCTTCTTCCCAGAGCTTCCATTGCCATTTCCATTTTGGGCTTCGGGACATTCGGTAGCGTAATGTCCCGTCTTCTGGCACTTGAAACAAGTGATGTGACTTAGATCTCTCTTGGTTGGGGTAGATGGGTTGGTGCGGTTCTGTCCGTTTCCTCCTCCATTCCCATTACCATTCTTGGAGCCATTATGGTTGTGCGAACTACCTCCTCCATGGGTATGCTGAAACTGTCCTCCCGGCTTCGGGGTAAATCGTGGCTTCTGCTGGGCTCCGGAATTGTACTTCCCTTGTCCATACTTCCTCTTACGGTTTTCAATCTGCTGTTGCTTCCCTTCAATCATGAGAGCTCTATCTACCAGTTCCTGGTAGTTGTTAAAAGTTGCTACCATCAACTGCATACTCAGCTCATCATTCAATCCCTCCAGAAATTTCTCCTGCTTGGCAGCATCTGTAGCAACGTCATCTGGTGCATAACGTGCTAGCTTCCTGAAATCCTCCACATACTGGCCTATGGTGCGTCCTCCTTGCCGTAGGTTGCGAAACTCACGCTTCTTCATAGCCATAGCTCCTGCTGAAACATGAGCTGTACGGAAAGCTTGCTGAAACTGATCCCATGTGACAGTGTCAATAGGATGCGTGGCTGTGTAATTCTCCCACCATGATGCTGCGGGTCCATCAAGCTGATGTGCGGCAAAACGCACTCTTTCCGCATTTGTGCATCCTGCAGTGGTCAACTCCCTTCCAACTTTGCGGAGCCAATCATCTGCTACTATCGGCTCGGTGCTACTGGAAAACACCGGCGGGTTTAACCTTAAGAAACGGGCTAGGTGGTCAACAGGTGGTGGTGGCGGTGGGTTGTTGTTGTTGTTGCCTTGGTTCTGAACTAACACTTGCATCAGGGCATTCTGTTGCTAAATCAACTGGGTGATCTCTCGCGGAAAAACAAATCCGGTGTCGCGTCTCGGAGGCATCTGATAGGTTTAGAAAAGATGAGAATTGAGAATAGAATGAGGTCTAGAGAGAAAACACTACCCATATGCTCATGCGACAAATTCAATCAATATCACTCAATCAATCCAAACAAGGCAAAACAATCAATCTATCTAGCGTTACAAAGTGCTTGAACTATACTACTAAATGGGGGAAAACTACTACTGATATGGTGGTCTAATAAAATTCTAATCCGTTGAAGACTCCATGATGTCTGCTCTAGCTTCATCAATCCATTCGTCTTCACTTGGTTCTGAGTCGGTGTCGTCGATGATGATGTAGTTATCCGGACAAGTGCATTCGTCGACTTTTGCTTTTGGCACTGGATTTCCCACGGATGCTCCAATCTTATTCTCTAGGTCGTCAATCTTCCCGACTAGTGTGTTGATTTCCTCCAAATAATCTTCGCGTGTAACCTTGAGTTCTTCTTGGAGTTCCTTGATCTTCGTTAATGCCTTCTTCAGTTCTTCCTTGTCCGTGCACATCTGGTTCTCCTGGCGACGAATATGTTGGTTCTGCTCCTGGATGAAAGCTGCAATTGATCTATCCTTCTTGGTCTTAATCATTTCCCATTGCGCGTCTCGACGTCCACAAATTTGGTAAATTGTATCCTTAAGCTCCTGGTGGTAGACTTCTCCAATGCGTCCCATGGCGATGTGTGCGGCCATGCTCTTCCCTAAACTCCAAGTTGGTGCTTCGAAAACCAATCTCATGGGTTCCGTAATTGGCTCAAACGTCCTTCCTGGAATGATAACTTGAATCTTCCAGCTCTCCTCTTCAGGTAAGGTGGCGTTGTAGGTTCCGGTGATGCTTGGTATTCCTATGTTCAAGTACTTGGTGACTTCCTTCAAATGTCGTCCAAACGGTGTGTCTTCATCGGGTTGCATGAACTTGCTCCTTGCATTCGCCATTCCTAAAAGAGTAGAAAGTGGAGAGGAGTCAGAAAATGGGAATAGAGAAGTTTTCTAGGGCTTAAGCTTAGTGGTCGTGTCCTATAGTCAGCGTGTGCTCTGATACCAACTTTGTAGCGACCAGACCTCAAATGGCCTGTGCTGCTGTGCACCAGTGTCATCCCTGGATCAGTAATGCTGACACGCACAGTACAAATGGAGGATTTATAACAGAGTAGCAATCACACACTTATTACATCGAATATCTCCAAAGAGATTAAGTATGATAAACATGGCTTAAGGCCATCTAATAACGATAACAGCGGAAGACTTGGAAGATAAGTGAGTCCATCAACTCCAGCGGCATCACTGAGTATAAGACCACGACCTAAGGCACCTTACTCGTCGTCTGAAAAGTCTGCAACATGAAACGTTGCAGCCCGAAAACGGGTCAGCACATAGAATATGCTGGCAAAGTAACACATAGAGAGCAATGAACAATGATAATGCTATACTATATGCATATATGGCTGGTGGAAAGCTCTATGGTTACAATTTTGCGAAAAGCCAATTTTATCCTACTACAAAGGAATAAATTTTATTTAACTATCATGGTGGTTGAAACATTGAGAAGGTACCTCCAACTCAATCCCAATTAAGTGTCATCATTAACCCAACAAATTTAATTAAAAGTATCACGGTAATGAGATTCAAATGATAATCCAAGTACTAGATACTCAAGTCGTCCATAACCGGGGACACGGCTAATCATGATCAGTTTGTACACTCTGCAGAGGTTTGTGCACTTTTCCCCACAAGACTCGATCGCCTCCGCTTGATTCTCGCACTGCATGATGTTTGAGAAACGAATGACCGAGACACAGTCTTTCAGAAACAATCACTCTTTACTCTGGATGGACCGGTACACCTACTTTCCCCTACATCTGCTAGTCCACCTCTTCAAGAGATCCTGTAACCTACTCAGCTATGCTAGAGCCCATAATAGCTTGCGGCTGCACACGGAAGTTTCTAGCATGAATAATCTTATGATCCCTTTGAGCCTGGGTGGCGGACCTTATACAAACAGACAACACTGGGTTCTCCAGGTGCCTCAATCCACCCAGATGTGAGTTTTAGTTGCCACCTTAAGTTGAACCATTATTAAACACTCACATCTGTCATGAATATCACTCAAACCCAATCCACGTCTACGAGCATAGCATGGCAATATAATAGCAACGTAGAAGTAACTCCCAAGGGTTTGATAGAAAACAGGTAATAGGTACTACCTCAACTACTTCCCAATACCCACAATTTATTTAGATCCTAATCATGCAATGTGTGAGGAAAACAGATCTAATGCAATAAAAACTGGGTATGAACGGGGTATGATCAAAGTGTTACTTTCCTTGCTGATGATCCACAAAACCTAGCGATTCGAAGTAACAAGCGGCACACTCCGGGTACTCTATCGCAAACAAACAAGCATACAATCAGTACTCAACTAATGCACAGGTAAAACTCGAATGAAAGATCCAACCAGAAAGTTCAACTTAAGAACTCCGGTTTGCAAAAAGAATCAACTCGAAAGAAGCAACGAAAGTCAAACGGCGAAAGAAAGAAACTTCGTTTGCTAATCTGGATCTAGGTCAAATTTTACTGTTGCAAAAACTTGTTTGAGTAGATTAATCGGAAAGAGAATTTCGAGACGAAACTCTAGGCGCTTGAATCGCCTGATTCCGATAAACGAGCGAGAAGTTAAACCGATTCGAAAATTCGATCAGAAATCGAATCTGAGAAAATAACGAGAAAATCCGACGAAAAAGAAAAACGGACGAACGGTTAAATAACGTACGTTCGTTAACAGAGAAAAACCGACGAACGCGTTCGTTAAAACGAACGGTTCGGTGAACGCTCGTAGAATAAGAAAAAAGGAAAAAACCGATCTAGGGTTTTTTTTAAACAAAAGGTTTTTTTTCAGAAAACCGGTCAACACGAGATGGCCGGCCGCAGTACCTCGTGCGGGGCTC